>NC_080567.1:11145000-11162500 GCF_030253575.1 Rhododendron vialii
CATGGTCTACAACAACGTCGTGTAGGAAAAACTCAGAAAATCATGGACACCAACATTAGTTTGGATAGTGAATGTGGATGTGTCATTGTTAACTATTTTGTTAAATATGCATGTACTATGTGGAAATTGATAATTTTATGATCTATTGTTTGTAAGTTAAAGGTTAGTGGGTATGGATTATTCTATTGAGCTCCTGTAGCTCATGGTGTTACCTTTGGTGACCCTGACATATTATACTGGGGGCGATGCTGGTATAATGTGTCAGACTTTGTAGATGATCAGGGTGAGCTATACACCTTGGAGGCTTTCAGAGCCGAAGAGCTGGCAAGAATGGAGGAGCAGGCGGAGCTGTAGTTAGGAACCTTAGTTATCCTTCCCTTGTGTAATAAAAGTACTCTCATGGGAGTTATGCTGTAAAAATGAGCCAGACTCAATTTAAGTTTTCAATGAAAATGTTTATTTAACGTTCCCAAAATTAGGGGCATTACAACATGGTAGTAGAGCTCTAGGTTCAAAACCCTTGGCCATGGGTATAATGGGTAGACCATATGATAGTTTGACCGTTGCACAAAACGTGAATTGTGTTTAAGTTTACCATCCCAAATTTGGTGGAATTTTGACAAAACAATCTTCGAATTAAAGCAAGGTGTTAAAATTTGCAGTACCACCAAGCTGGAGATTCCCGAACAATTGGATGATGACTTAAATCAAGGATCAAATGTGGAACTTAGAAACTTGAAAGTTTTCTCTAGTAGTTATTAAAACCTTTGTCTTAAAACATTACTAATTGAGGTTTAAAACTCTTTCCTTGTAGATGAACCACTTAGTCAACCTATTAGCTGGAGCTCGCCAACTCAAAAATGCCATAGAAACTTTGACAACCCAACTAGTGGAGGATCCAAACTACATTGCTGCTGTACTCATAGAAATATGAGATTTCAATAGAGTGCAGCAAAATACCCCTATTCCCGTTGAAAATGATCCCTGGTTTCTTGAAATGTTTCCAATCCTGTATGCCTTTTATGGATTCTTCGGTGCCCAACCCTCAATGCAAAACTTTGAGGTTGGTGATAAGGAGGAAGAAATTGGTGATGAGGGGGACACCAATGAGATGACTAAGGAAGAAAACTTAATAGATGAAGGGAACCTCGAAGAGGACGAGGCTCCAAAAGACCCGTGAAAGCCAAAGATACTACTTAGGCGCACCTAGAATAAATCTAGTAACCGTTGTAATCCTTTAGGATGTAGGATGTCGAAGATCAGGATCACCGTTGTCTGTTTTTCCTAGGTTGTACTCGTACCATGTTTGTTAATAAAAAGGCTTATTTCAGTTACTACTTATTCTTATATGTTGCTTTTAATACTTGATCCCTATTCGTGTACGCAAACTTATCCTTGTGCCTGCTTACTGTTTGTACCCAAGTTACACCCTACACCGATAAGTCTAAATATATAATCTTCTTTAGTGTAGATATGGATAGCTGTACTTTTGCTGCCCAGACCACTGTAGCAGAAATGTTATACTACAAGGCCCTCATGGCACCTACGGGCCCTGCCCTTGTACCTCACCTAGGTATCTACGACCCCGAGACTGGCCATCAACTATAAGAGTAAGTCGTAATGGCACCCCTTCCCAACGAAGACCAACACATGGTTATTAAGACCCATGACCTACCACTTGAGGATCTAGTCGAGTAATTCCACTGGAGGAGAGAGCGTTGGCTCGAAATAAGAGAGAATGAGTGGATGGAACAGTTGAGAGAGTTCTACGGACTCATTCCACCCCGACAGTAGAGTTATAGTATTGAAATAAAATCTTGATAGCTGTCATTGCCCTTGTGGTATGCTAAGGCATAAAGGACTATGTAGTAGGAATATGTAGGATCATTTCAGTTTGTACTAGGGAAAATCTTATCTTATGACCCTACTTGTTTTGTAGTAGAATTCTATGCTTATGTTGTATGTTTCTGCTTATCTATAAAAAAAAAAGTTTGCTTATTTAAAGAGTACTGTTGCATACTACTTGACATATTGCTTTCGACTATAGAAGGGAACACCATTTGCAAAAGAAAATTTTTAACTAGACTAAAACCCCCTTTTTAACTTCTTCTCGTAGATAGTGAACCTGCGTCGCGGATTAGGATACGAAAACGGAGAATCCTCTAACGCAAACCCAAAGCTGACCCAAATCATGCAAGCATTCATAACTGCCTTGAACGCCAACCGCCAAAACCAAAACTGCAACAATGGACCAATGACCCGAACCTAAGCGATGAATGAATTCTGCAAATGCCGACCCCCGATTTTTCACGGAGATACCAACCCCATCGTAGCCGAGACATGGCTGAAGGAAATCAAGGTGATTCTTGGAACCTTAGGAATTAACCTGGATGGAGACCGAATGGCATTGGCCACTTACCAGTTGAAGGGAGAGGCCCGATATTGGTGGGACCTGATGGAGGCAACCCATACCATAGCCACCGTGACCTTTGACAAGTTCGAAACTTTGTTTCTCGACAATTACTTTCCCACGCCTCTTCTCCTAGCCAAAGAACAAGAGTTCTTGAATCTGAAGCAAGGAACGTTGACCATCACCCAGTACGCAGCCAAATATGAGGAACTGTCCCGTTATGCCCTAAACTCCATACCGACCGAAGACAAGAAGGCAAGGAGATTTGAATGGGGGCTAACGACTGCACGAAGGGCTATGGTGGCTCAAGCCTTTACCACCTATGCAGAAGTGGTGAAGTGTGCCCTCCGGCTAGAGAGTGAGGAGACTGACTTCAAAACCCGGTGGAGAAAGGTGAATAATAGCACCGGTGAACCAATCCGAACCCAACCCCTCAGCAACAACCGTGGACCCTACCCCGCCAAATCCTCTAACCCATCTCAAAGCAACCAACCATGGAGGACTGCTACACCAGGACGTGGAGAACCACAAAGGGGCGGCCGAAACATAGCAACGGTTCAGTGTTACAACTATCAGGCTATGGGCCACTATAAGAAGGATTGCCCCCAACCTCAAAAGAGAGAGATGAGAGCTTTGGAAATCAGAAAGCTCAACAACTTGGACAGGCCGAGTTTGGGAAGCAAAACCTCGGAGGCCCATCGCAGCAGCAGAATGGGCAAAACAAAGGAAAGTAGCCCATGGGAATACAGCAAGGCACTAAAGGGCGTATCTTTGCGCTGCAAGCTGAAGAGCAAGAGTAAGATCCCTCTGTGATCCAAGGTACGCTATTGATATATAGTACATGCGTACAAGTTTTGTTTGACTCTAGAGCATCGCATTCATTTATATCCAGTGCCTGCGTAACTGTTCTAGCACTAAAAACAGAACCCCTAAGCACAGGTATGAAAGTAACATCACCATTGGGAGGGAGCGTAGTTGTTAGTTTAGTGTGTAGAAGGTGCGAACTAGAAGTAGCCAACCTGCGCCTAAACTACAATCTTAGAGTGATCGACATGGCGATGGACTGGCTATCAGCACATCAAGCGGTCGTAAACTGCCACCAAAAGATGGTGACAACGTATACCCCCAAAGGGACTCATTTTCGATTTAAGGGGGATAGACAGGCAGCGAATTCGACAACGAGAAGATCCAGGTGGCAAAATCAACTGTTTGGATAGCTAGCTAGTCTCCAAATGGAAAAAGCCGACAGGATGGAATTGGGATTACCACACATCGTTTGCGAGTACGCCGATGTTTTTTCCCTGAAGAACTTCCTAGCTTACCACCCTAGAGAGAGATAGACTTCTCTATAGAACTTCAACCAGGAACGGCACCAATCTCTATGGCGCCGTATTGAATGGCCCCAACTAAACTAAAGGAGGTCAAGACCCAATTGCAAGAGCTATTGGACAAAGGGTTTATCAGGCCGAGCACATCACCATGGGGAGCGCCTGCACTGTTCGCAAAGAAGAAAGAAGGGACACTTCGACTGTGCATTGACTACAGGAAGCTAAATTAAGTCACGATAAAAAACCGGTACCCGTTGCCAAGGATCAATGACCTATTTGATCAATTGAGAGGAGCAACTTGCTTCTCTAAAATTGATCTCTGATCAGGCTACCATCAGCTAAGGATCCGGGATGAAGATATCATTAAGATAGTCTTTCGCACCAGATACGGGCACTACGAGTTTGTGGTGATGCCATTCGGACTGACCAATGCTCCGGTAGTATTCATGTGTCTCATGAATAAGATCTTTCAACCCTACTTAGACAAATTCGTAGTGGTGTTCATTGATGACATCTTGGTATGCTCCGCCAGTAAAGAGGAGCATGAAGGACACCTTCAGATAATACTACAAGTACTCCAAGATAGCCAACTCTATGCCAAAGCAAGTAAATGCAAGTTTTGGCTAGAACTGGTTAAATTCTTGGGGCATGTAGTATCCAAGGACGGAATCACGGTGGATGAAAGTAAGGTTGAAGCAGTGCTAAATTGGAAACAGCCGACCTCAGTATTTGAAATCAGGAGTTTTCTGTGATTGGTTGGGTATTCCCAAAGGTTCATACAAGACTTCTTAATCCTTGACAAGACTGACTCAGAAAGGAGTGAAGCTGGATTGGGATGAAGTGTAACGCCCCGAATTTTGGGTACGTTAAAAGGACATTTTATTGATAACATCAAATGGAGTCTGGCTATTATTACAACAAATACTCCTACAAGAGTTCAATATTTACAAAAATGAAGGGGGTTCTACGGTTCCTAACTACAGCTCCTCAGCTCCTCCATTCTTGCCAGCTCCTCAGCTCCAAAAGCCTCCACAGTGAACTGCTTACCCTGATCATCTACAAAATCTGACACATTATACCGGCGTCGCCACCCATATAATATGTCAGAGTCACCAAAAGGTAACACCGTGAGCTACAAAGCTCAGCAGAGTAATCCCATACCCGCTAACCCATAACTTATAAACAAAGCTATAATACAACATCAATTTCCACATGATAAGTATATACACAGCTAATCAATGACACATCCACATTCGTTAATCAACTATTGTTGGTGTACAAGATTTTCGGGTTTCTCCTACGCGACTCATCGTAGACTGTGTCAACAATTTCATTTAAAAAACATCCTTTCAAAAATCATTTGCATTGGCTCCGTACCGCGGATAACCAAGCTACACAACCTTTTAAAATCATTTGCATTGGCTCCGTACCGCGGATAACCAAGCTACACACCCAACCTTGGTTCCGCCGCGCCGGGTTCCCAAGTATCCTCACAATGGTTCCGCCGCGCCGGGTTCCCATTGGCACGCAAAAATATTTGCATTGGCTCCGTACCGTGGATAACCAAGCTACACACCCAACCTTGGTTCCGCCGCGCCGGGTTCCCAAGTATCCTCACAATGGTTCCGCCGCGCCGGGTTCCCATTGGCACACAAAAATATTTGCATTGGCTCCGTACCGCGGATAACCAAGCTACACACCCAACCTTGGTTCCACCGCGCCGGGTTCCCAAGTATCCTCACAATGGTTCCGCCGCTCCGGGTTCCCATTGGCACACAAAAATATTTGCATTGGCTCCGTACGGCGGATAACCAAGCTACACACCCAACCTTGGTTCCGCCGCTCCGGATTCCCATGGGAACGCACACAATTTAAAACCCTCGGTTCCGCTGCTCCGGGTTCCCGAGTATTCCCACAATGATTCCGCCGCTCCGGGTTCTCATTGGGTTTTTCAACACACACCACACAATGGGCTACCATGTCCGGCCACATTGCGGTTTTCAAAACATTTCAAAAACCTTTTCAAATGTTTCTTTTACACACGCACACAACTCACATAATGCCACCCAAAACCGGTCATTATGTAGTTTCAAAAATATTTCCTTCCTCGGAAAACATTTCTTTTAATTAACCACACCATAGGTGTCATGTTTCTACTTTCTCGGTTCTCGTGTCTCGTTTACATACAAAGACTCCGCGGTAGGACAAACGTAAGCAAGAATCATCCTAACAAGGTCATCCAATTCTATATTACTCATCACACTCAATTACTACTTATAGCATAACGCCACATGTACGGACGCCCTTGGAGTGTATCACTTATGCTTTATTCAAAGCACAACGCCACATGTACGGACGTCTTTGGAGTGAAATCACTTATGCTTAATCACACCACAAGTAATACAAGCAATTCATATATGCATTAATCATCTTAAAGATCAAAATACAAATACTTACAAACAAACGATAAGTTCTATCTTAGTAATTCAAAACGACAACGTAAGTAAGTAATTAGGAAGTAAGTAAGGATTTCCTTACTTATACGTTGAGTTAGTGGACAAGGGACTCTACCTTACTTCTTGGCGGTAGTCGGCTACGGAAAGTTAGTCGGCTACGGAAAGTACGTCGGTGGTCGGGCGGAGTAACTTCCTACGGTGGTCTCCGGTAGCTTCGAAAGAGAAAGGTTTCTCTCGAAACTTCTACTTGACTATTACTACTACTACTTTTGGATCGAGAGGGTGGTCGGGTGGCAGTTTAGTGGCGGCCTAGGTTGAGTTTCTTGAAGAACTCAAGAACTACTCAAGAACATGAAGAACAAAAGAAAGAACAAAAGAAAGAACAAAGAAAGAACACAATTTTTTCTAGAGAGAGAAGTTGCTAGGTGAAGGTGTGAGTTGAATGGCAAACATTGGGTGCTATTTATAGGCAAAATTCTTGGCTCTTCCCCTCTCTCTATGGCCGGCCCTCTCTCTCTCTAAATCCTCCATGGATTTGCTCCATTAAGTCATCAAATCACTTCACATGTCAAGCCATGCCTTGTCCAATCCAAATCTTAAGAGTAAGGCTATGTAATCAACTAAGATCTTAGGCTTTTTAGGTGAATCTAGGTAATTATAATCTAGGTTTAGCTTGTAGTCAAGGTCTAAGGCTAATAAAGGCTAGGATTGTGTCATAAAGGTCCATCATAGGTTGTTATTAGGCAAAATAGACTTAGGCCTAATAAGGTAGCTTGCAAGGCTAGGTTTAGTCCTTGGATTTGATCTATGGGAGATTTGTTGGAAGAAAGGGGACAATGGTACAAGATTTGGGAACTAAACAATCCTAAAAGTACAATGGGGGAGTTAAGTTTGGTTAGGGGAAAGATTCTCCCATGGACTTGAAAGGATGAGGAAGGATCATGGAAGTACAAACAAATCTCTCCCTCTCTCTCTCCTATCTCTCTCTTGGCCTCTCTCTCCTCTCTCTCTCTCGGCAATCTCTCTCTCTCTCCCTCTCTCTCTCTCTCTCTCCCTAGTACACTACATATATATATATATATATACACACACACACACACACACACATAAGTAAGAAAGAATAATAAAGTACCAAGGTACAAAGATTCACAAAATCAAATACCCAATAAAGAAATCCAATTAGGCACATGTTGATTTAATAAATAAACTAGGCTACTTTGTAATCTAGGAAGATCAACTCCCTAATAAATTAATCCAATTGGGTACAAAACCCCAATATAAAATAATAACAAAGTACTTAGGAAAATCTTAGGCTTTAAAGGCTACATAATAAAATATGGGTACTTCATCACATGGGGTTTTAAGAAAAAAAACTAATTTAATAAACCCATGTACTTGGTTGAAAGACCAAACTATTACCCAATGGATAATAAATACCCTAACTTTTATTATCCAATGGACAATAATAACTAGGAAACTTTTTATAATAAAATAATCAAAAAGTACTTTAAAGCAATTATAAAAGTCTATTCAAGTACTTTTGCTCAAAACTCTTTTAATATAAAGAATTGGGTTTCTATTATCCAATGGATAATAGTTCCCCTAACTTTTATTGTCCAAAGGACAAAGAATAAAACCAAATTAATAAAAAGAAATAAATAAGTAATTTTCTAGGGTTGAAAAGGTTGACTAGTCAAATCAACTTTATTGGAAGGTTCTCTAGTCACATCGGTACTTTATTTGGTCAAAAGACTCTATTATCCAAGGGTCACTAACTTCCCTAATGGTTATTACCCAATGGGTAATAATTTCCCTTGCGGTTAATAACCATTGGACAAAAGAGTACAAGTACCATTTATTTTAAAATAAGATTTTGAAAGACTACATGTACTTTTATAATAAAAAGTTTATTATCCAATGGACAAAAATTACCCTTGTGGTTATTAACCAATGGATAATGTAGGGGTGGGGGAATCCCCAATAAACAATGCATATAAGTACTAGCACATGTTTTTATAAACCATTAAAATATTATATCTTGTACTTACCAAAAATATTTTAATAGGAGGCTTATTGTCCAATGGACAAAGATTACCCTAGCAACTATGGACCAATGGGTAAAGGCAAAAGGTCCAAAAGGTCCAAAAGGTTCAAAAGGGTAAAAAGGTTCAACTAGTAACTTGGTGAGTTGGTCGCTCGGTTCCTCCAACTAGTCGGTTGGAAATTTAACTAAATTGGTCACGTAGGGTTTCTAGTCGAGAGTTTAACCAACGACCGAAATCTAACTATGACGGAAAATAACAAGAATCATATAGCCACCCAAGAGAAAATAAGTAATTTAAATAAAATTCAAATACTTAATGAAATTTTTATTGACCAAAATTCAGGGGCGTTACATGAAGCCTGTGAGAAATCTTTTAGGGAATTGAAGAAGAGACTAACTAGTGCACCGATACTCATCATTCCCGAGCGGGGTGTAGATTATATGGTCTATTGCGACGCGTCAAGAGATGGCTTGGGATGCGTGCTATAATGCAAAATGGAAAAGTTGTAGCTTACGGATCTCTACAACTTCGACCGCACGAGAAGAATTACCCCACTCACGACTTGGTATTGGCTACAGTAGTATTCGCCCTCAAGTCCTGGCGTTACTATCTGTGGGGAGAACAATTCAAAGTTTTTACCAACCACAAGAGCCTCAAGTACCTTTTCACTCAGAAGGAGTTAAACCTGAGGCAGCGTCGATGGATGGAATACTTGGAGGACTACAAGTTTACGCTACAGTATCACCCCGGCAAGGCCAACGTGGTAGCTGACGCTCTGAGCCAAAAGGAAGGGGCACAGAAAGTCAAAACTGCCATTAAGGAGTGGGAGATGGTGGACACTCTCAACGAGTTCAACCTGCGACGATCATCAGAGAATGCGAACGCACGTTTGTATGCTCTCGTTGCAAAACTGGCGCTCCACCGAGAAATCCTGCTAGCTCAAACCTTTGAGCAAGATTGTGAGTTCATACGATCTCGAATCCGAGAAGGAAAGACACAACCTAGATGGGCAATCGAGAATGATAACAGCTTGAGATTCAAGGGAAAAGTGTTCGTACCTAACATTGGAACCCTTCGAGAAGTCGTACTCCGAGAAGCTCACCATTCGAACTTTGCAGTCCACCCTGGCGATACAAAGATGTATCATGATCTGCGAAGAACGTACTGGTGGGAAGGAATGAAGAAGAACGTAGCCCAATTTGTGTTTACCTGTCTAGTATGTCAGCAAGTCAAGGCTGAACACCAGAAACCTGGAGGAGATCTCCAACCCTTACCAATCCCGACCTAGAAGTGGGAACATATATCGATGGATTTCATGACTGGACTACCAAGATCCGCCAAGACCAACACTGCTATATGGGTGATTATGGATCGACTCACCAAATCTGCGCATTTTCTGCCTGTTAAGATGACAGAAAACGTAGAACATTTGAACCTGCAATATATTCGAGAGATTGTACGCCTACATGGAGTACCTATCTCGATAGTATCTGACAAGGATCCACATTTCGTATCACACTTTTGGAGAGGATTACAGAAGGCATCAGGAACGGACGTAAAGCTTAGCACGACCTTCCACCCACAGTCAGATGGACAAACAGAGAGGACAATACAGACACTGGAAGACATGCTGAGAGCCTGTGCCTTGAGTTTTTCTGGAAACTGGGAGCAACACTTACCATTGGTAGAGTTCGGCTACAATAATAGCTACCAAGCAAGTATCGAGATGGCACCGTACGAAGCTCTATACGGTCGACCCTGTCAATCTCCAGTTTGCTAGACAGATGCTGGGGAAACGGGATTGATTGGACCTGACATAGTACGGGATACCACAGAGAAGGTCAAGACCATCAAGCAAAGGATCCAAACTGCTCAAAGCCGACAGAAGAGTTATACGGATAAAAGGAGTCGACCATTAACCTTTGGAGTAGGAGATCATGTATTCCTGAAGATCCGACCAAAGAAAGAAGTTATCAGATTTGGAAAAAAGGGAAAGTTGTCCCCACGCTACATCAGACCTTTCGACATCGTGGAGAAAATCGAAAAGGTTGCGTATCGTCTAGCACTGCCACCACAGCTAGATAGAGTACACAACGTGTTCCACATTTCAATGCTCCGCAAGTATCTCGCATTGCCCGCACATGTCCTCAACTGGGAAGACATCACCATTGACGAAGACGCGACATACGAAGAAGACCCAATAGAGATTCAGGACTGAAGTGAGAAGATAATCTGAAACAAGACCATCAAACTGATACGAGTTCTGTGGAAGCACCGTGGATTTGGAGAGACCACGTGGGAAAGAGAGGAAACCATGAAAGCAAATTATCCCAACCTATTCGAATCCGAGCGTACACCTAATTTCGAGGACAAAATTGTTTCACAGAGATAGGTTGAAACAACTTTGATTTTTCGTAAATAAAAATCTCGTTTAAATATTTGAAAATTCCTAATTTACGTTATAAATTTCGTTTTAGCTTTAATAATCTATCATAATTAGATTTGAGACTTTTAAAATCAATCTCTTAGCATCGGACAATCTAGTCCTTTTCCAAAAGACAAGTATGATATAAAAGCACTTGTATATTTTCCTAGTAAAAGAAACAAAGTCTTTAAATTATATTTTTTGGCTAGAAATCTTACTTGGCAAGTAGAATTTGTTTCCAACCAATTGGTTAGAGAAACCTAGTTACCAATCAACTTAGTTACCTTTCCCTAACATTTAAGAACCATTGGACCAAAGAAAGCCATCATTTTGCTTCTAAAAGTAGTAATCATTATGCATGCCATGCACGCAAACGTAAGGTTTATAGCCTTAAACCTAATTACCTTCCAAAGTCACTTTCCTAGATTATCTAAGTACTTATATATACATATATATATATAGGTATATATACCTCATAGGCTATTTTAAGCATGCCTATATATGTCTATATATACATATATGCACTTTCTAGGAAAATATTACCCAATGGACAATGTTCTTATCATTGGAAGCCATCTATAATCATTACCTTTTCCTCATAGGCCTAATAGGACTAATTAGTACCTAAGTATTCTTAGCTATGTATATGTATATATATATATGTATATGTATATATATATGTATATGTATATATATATATATGTATATGTATATATATATGTATATATATATATATAGATAAATAGGTACACTTTCTAGGAAAGAGCTTACCCATTGGTCGATAGATGGCACTTGAAATTCTTACCATAATCATTATTTTTTTCCCTAGACTTAGTAAGCTAGACTAGTTAGTACTTAAGTATACTTATGTATATATATATATATATATATATATATATATATATACACACACACACACACACACACACAAACATCATACAAGAGAGAGAGAGAGAGGAGAGAGAGGCCGAGAGGGAGGGAGAGGAGAGAGATGCCGAGAAAGAGAGAGAGAGATAGTGAGGTGTGTGCATGTGTTTGGTCACTCAAGCAAGCTACCTTTTAGCCCTTAAGCCTAATTACTACTTGACACCTCATTTCTAGGCTACTTTAAACATAATCCTAGCCTTTTATTTTGTTCTTCCTTGCAAGCAAACCCTCTTAGACAAGACAAGGCCAAAACCCTTCATAATAACCTAGATTTTGACCTAAAATGGAAATGACAAGTGAGGCAAGGCTATGCCATGATAAAAGGTGAGATATGACAATACAATGGAGCAAATCCATGAGAGAAAAAGAGAGAGAGTGGGCCGGCCAATGAAGGAGAGAGAGTGCGAAGATTTTTGCTATAAATAGCCCACCCCCCCCCCCCCCCCCCCCCCCTCATGCCATTCAACTCACACCTTTAACCTTTCAACTTCTCTCTCTAGAATTCTTGTGCTCTTGCTTTGTTCTTGAAGTTCTTCCGTTGTTCTTAATTTCTTCTTGAACTTCTTCAAGTAACTCATCTAAGACCGCCACTAAACCACCACTCGACCACCCCTCGATCCAAAAAGTTTAGTAATTTAGCCAAGAACTAGTTTCAAGAGAAATCTTTCTCTTTCGAAACTACCGGAGGCTTACTGTAAGAAGTCACTCCGTCCGATAGTTGACTTACTTTTTCGTAGCCGCCCTGCCGCCAAGAAGAACGGTAGATTTTCCCTTATTCATTAATCCTAAATATAGAAAATTTGTATGATCATGTAGATTATCCTTTCACTCTAACTCTAAGTATAGGTAGATTCTCCCGTACTTACTATCTCTAAATATAGAAATATGCATATTGTTTGCATGTGGAAATGCATGAGAACTTGAAAGGTGTTTATTAAAGTTTTGAAAAGAAAGGGGAGTATGTTGAATATATCGACTTTATTTTCTGGAATAACATATGTTGTTTTGAACTTCCCTAAAAGAAGGAAAGAACGAATTTTCAAAATATAAACTTGATCGAAAGTATTCGTATTTTTATCTTAGGATGGTTATGAGTATGTATACATGTTTACTAGGATTTCTTGTTTTGATGTGTGATAAAGCATAAGTGGTTTCCACTCCAAAGGTGTCCGTCCATATGACACTATGCTTTAAGTGTGTGGTAATTGTTTGAATGTGATTCCGTGAACATGAGCATGATAAAGTAACATAGAGTTGGATGATCTTGCTAGTTTAGTTTCAAGATTATAATATATGATTTATATTATAGTGTACAAAGGTCCTACCGCGGAGTTTTTGCATGAAAATGAGACACAGAAATCGGGAAAGTAGAAACATGACATCTAGGGTGTGGTTAATGAAAAGACGTGATTGAAAAAGAGAAATGGTTTAAAAACCACAATGTGGCTGGACGTGGTAGCCCATTGTGTGATGTGTATGTGTGTGTGCTAATGGGAACCCGGAGCGGCGGAACCACTGTGAGGATACTCGGGAACCCGGAGTGGTGGAACCATTGTGAGGATACTTAGGAACCCGGAGCGGCGGAACTGAGGTTGGATGTGTAAAAACGATTTTGGAAATGATGATTTGGTATATGAAAAATGGTGACACGGTCTACAACAAGTCGTATAGGAGAAACTTAGAAAATCATGGACACCAACGTTAGTTTGAATAGTGAATGTGGATGTGTCATTATTAACTGTTTCGTTAAATATGCATGTACTATGTGGAAATCATTAATTTTATGATCGATTTTTTGTAAGTTAAAGGTTAGTTGGTATGGATTATTCTATTGAGCTACAGGAGCTCATGGTGTTACCTTTGATGACCCTGACATATTATACTGGGGGCGACGTTGGTATAATGTGTCAGATTTTGTAGATGATCAGGGTGAGCTATACACCTTGGAGGCTTTCAGAGTAGAAGAGCTAGCAAGAATGGAGGAGTAGGCGGAGCAGTAGTTAGGAACCTTAGTTATCATTCCCTTGTGTAATAAAAGTACTCTCATGGGAGTTATGATGTAATAATGAGCCAAACTCTATTTAAGTTTTCAATGAAAATATTTATTTAATGTTCCTAAAATTAGCGGCGTTACAGTTTCTCTAAAAAAGTAGATTAGATTTTTATCATTTTTGCTTATTTTCTACTTTTGAAAATTAATTTTAGTCATTTGTAGGGGTTAATTTATGGAAAACTACACACTTTGTTTTCATGATATTGCTTCGTTCGCTCCGATGTAAGAGATAACGCCCCAAGCGTAGGGCCTAATACGTCAGTTGAAGCATGATAATCCGGAAATCCGGGATCGTACCCAAGGGAATAATTAATACGGCTTTGCTGGATTTGTAGATGCAAGTAAGGGCTTTCGGCTTTTAGACAGCCAACTTGGTTTTATGTGCGTAGTGGAAATTAAAAGGGGCTAAATTGAAAAGCTAATAAACTAAGATAAAAGACAGGTTAGGTCTAGGAATTACTAACACTCACGACTCAAGTTAAAATTGCATTTCTTACCCAAATACGCAATTCAAGATTCACAATTAAGGTTTCCGAATCGGAAAATAGAATGGTTTGATCACCAAGTTGGCTCTAGAGTTTATTTAGCAAATGCCTCGTGCGTCAAAGCTCCAAGTATCATGTGTGGTAGGTAGGCGATGCTCCTACCTACACATAATCAAGGAGATTAATACCTTAGCGATTTGACAAATAAATCCGAACTCCACATCAATGATCGAAACCAAAGTTTTAAGCTTTATGGTGAAAAACGCAATTCTACTTGAGCCATGAGGTGCTAATCACCCCATGACCTAACCTTGAAAAACTACTCACCCATATCTATTGAGATAGGAGCAAGCAAAAATCTACTTAACATAATTGAATTAACAACACTAGAAGAAAATTGGATTAGAAGATAGATCGGAAGATTCACTACAACTTTAATAAAGAAGACAATACCAAAACTAATTAATGAAGACAGAAAATAAAAATTCAAACTAGAAATTGAAGAACATTCAAAAACAAAAACAAATCTAGATCTACCATGACATAAGCAAAAATCTATCTCTTTTTTCTTAGTACGCTCCTTCACATATTCTTCAGGTGATGCTTCAAAATTACCCTCGTATGCCCTCAGTATCGATCGCGAAGGCCTTAAGTTGCTGTGATAGGGACTCGGTACCGATAGGATAGAATAAATGGTATCAATACCGAATCAAATAGGGAGTCGCCACTGAGCCAATCGGTACCGATGGGAACTATTGCTCGGTACCGATACCGAACCAATTAGGGGCTAGTTGAAGAGCTCGGTACCGATGGGAACTGTAACATCCTTTTATCTTTGAGGTGTTTTAAAGTTATACTTTAGTAACTTAAAGGGGCAAAGTGCATTTTTTTAAAGTATTGTGCATGTGTGCCGTGTGTGTGTGTGAGTCATAAAACAAAAAGAAAAAAAAGAAAGAAACCCATCAGGGTGGGTTTTGTTCCAACGGAGAGAGAGAGAGAGAGAGAGAGAGAGAGAGAGAGAGAGAGAGAAGAGGAAGAAGAGTGTTTGAAACCTCAATTCTGTAGGTAATTTTCAGTCCCTTTTGCTTAATTTCGTGTATGCTCAGCAGATTTTGAGACAGGTTAATGGGGTTCTGTTATGGGTTGATTTTTCCATTCTTAGATTGTGAATTGGCTTTTGATTCCTTCTTGATATTTAAAGAACACTCTCATCTCATTCTTTAGCTGCTGGGATCGTTGAAAACCGTTGAGAACTCGTCTTACTATGAAATTTTGAAATCTGCTCTGCATTATGATATCTGTTGCTGGACAGATTCGTACAGCTCTGAGTTTGTCTATTTTCTCACCCTTTTATTTCGAAATTTACTTGGGTTTCTTCATGAAATCTGAACTAGATTTGATGCTTGTTCTTTTGGCTTTGGAATCACTTGAAAAGGTTAAGAACTCAATTTACTGTGAATTTTCGAATGTTGGTCTGATCCTGAGAATCTGTTTTGTGACAGATTTGCGAATTGGTTGTGTTTGCCTATTTTTATCATCAACACGCTGACCATGTTATTTTTTGGTAATTTTACTGGAGATGTCTCTATGTGTCTAGCATGTGCTGTAAAAATTTCAGAATTTTCTGAGTAGTATGGAAAAAGATAAAAATCATGAACCGAGCTGCTGTCAGATTCGCGTCTGTGCAGGCAGCACAGACACGTGTTGGAAAAATGGGCATAACTTCTTGCTCGGGTGTCGGTTTTACACACCGTTTCTTGATTCTGAAACTAGACTTACATACCTTTCTGAACATGGAAGGTTTGTGCCTTAGTTACTTCTAGGAAAACTCAGTTTCGGTTCTGAAGTTAATGGTTTGTTAACTCTGGAAATCTGGGCAGGTTTTGGAATTATGTTATTCATCAATGTTGTCATAGTTAAATGTACTTACTGGCTATGGGTCCTTATGAGTCTTAAACACTGATCAATTGGTGATGTTTTAATGAGCATTCGATCACAGGCTGTTCTGCAGAAACTGTAGAGTTGTGTTTCTAAGTGTGCATCTTTTGACAGTCGTAACTTTGTCATTCGAAATCTATTTAGGACAAACTCTATATCGATATTGGTGTACTGAAAGTCTACTTTCTAATGGTGGTGGTTTCATGACTCAACTTTGATCCTATAAAATGCTACAGTCTTTTAAAGACAGGCTGGTTGTAGGATGTCTTGTTATTTTGGGAGTGTTGTTGTGTTTGAACTTCATGTGTGTTATTCTTTGGCCATTGTTTAGTTCCTTATGAGCTTATTATTCTTGTGTTGATCGTTCGTTGAACTTATTACTAATACGGTTAAGCGTGTGGTTAAGTAACGAGCTGAGTAATCGGGAGGTGCCAAAATCGTAAGTTGGCATACTTCGGTCGACTCACAGGTGAGTGTGTTTGATATCTTATATCTTCAATAAGATGTTAACATGTTGGTTGTGCATCATGCTATGGTTGGTTTAGTTACTGGCATGCATGATTGGTGTATGTTGATTGTACCCGTATAAGGTTTGTGGAGTGAGTCACACCTTGTCGTGGGCCGTGCCGTTCTATTTACGGTGAATGGGAGCTTGGTGTGCGGGACACAATACCTTGGGTACATGGGATGTGGCAGACGTGTCACTGCATGTGTTGTGAACATAAATTGTAGTTGTTCAGTTAGTTGTTTATGTTGAGTTTTATTGGATTTATTCTATATCTTACACACTCTTGGTTTTCTTTTGGATTGCCAGATAGCAAGGGTTTGTAGGATGGTCCACTACCGGTCGGCGTTTTGGGGTTGGCTTTGAGGATGTTGATTGTGTCGGTGGTAGTGAGTTGTCTTGTATATATAATTGACTCGTTTTGTAAAGGATGTTTTGCACTTTAGTTTACCAAGTATGTAAAGTTATGGGTATAACGTCGACTCTTTTAATAATATTAATGTTAAGTCTTCCGCTGGATTATTCTGAGTTAATATCTGTTGTTAAGTGATTGTTTGGTTGGCGTTTGGGAATGCCACGTGGCCGCGCCGACTCGGGCCCACAATGGGTGTCGTTTTGCGGGGCGGGGCGTGACAGGAACTATTGCTCGGTACCGATACCGATTGGTTTAAGCCCAGCCCTTAGTCTCTTGCTCTGCTTTGCCAGTTTGTGAGCCATCGGGTCTTGACAAGTCTTGGATACGCTTTAAGCCTTAACACCTTACTATTAAGTGATTTTCCTACAAAACAGGATTAACTGTAAGAAAATAGTGCGGAAAACAATTAACAATTTTACTATTTCTGGAAATTACAACATGAATATGAATCACAAAATTACAGAATATGAAATGTAAACATAAACTGTAAAAAAGAGTTTTGACAATTCCAAA